>NC_057799.1:279285092-279293533 GCF_018294505.1 Triticum aestivum | reverse complement strand
ACTGACCCAATTTTGAAATTTAGTCTACTGTGATTTAACTAGTGTGGAATATAAAAGGGGAAAACCATAAGCATTGGGAGTATAGTGTTGAGCGTGCCATGGCGGATCTGAAGGTGCAAACCGGACAAAGGCAACTTCGCAACCAATGTTTGCTCTCAACTAGCAAGTAAGTGATGGACAAGAAATCAGAGTAAAGCAGTGGCGATCTATTTTCTTGCTGCGATAAATAAGTTGAGCAGATACGAAAGAGTACCGCCTCTGGTGCGGCGCCGTGGATGCATCTGCTGAGAATTTGACGGTGCTGCGGTAGCGATGGCTGTCGGCAGCGTGGAAGCAGATCTAGGAGGGTAGACGGTGGTGGCGAGGCGCGGTGGACGAGACGGTCGTAGGAGCGGCGCCGGCAAGGTGGACGACAGCGGGGATGAAGTGAGAGGACGGGATGCAAGGATCCCGGTCCGAAGCCGTGGATGAGAGAGGTCGATCTCTTGTAATGGACGGCAGCGTCGGGTTATCAGCTCCGGCATGGTGGAGGAGGACGATGGTGGATGGGGTGGCGGACGGAGGAGGCTGGGGTGGAGAGGGTGTTTTGGCGCCCACGGAGTACGAATGGGGAAATGGAGGTGGAGAGGAAGGGGGAACCATGTCTTCAGGGCGCGCTTGTCTCAAATGCGAGGAAATTTACAAACTTAGCCCCGTTTCAAATTTCCTACATCACAGCAATATTAGTCGGTTGGGGATAGGACGGTAATCTCGCATACACCGAATATTTGTCGGCGAGAGTTTGTTTTTGGCACCCATCGTGTATGAATCGCGGAGGGAGTCGATTTCGGCCGAGGACACACTGTGTTTTGGTGCCCACCGTGTATGAATCCGGGTGAGAGGCAGTTATGTCACGTTCAAGTGAAATTACAAACCTACCCCTATCGAAACCTATAGAAATCGAGCAGATAGGCTTTGCGTGGCAGGGATAGGCAGTAGTAATTTCCATCTCGCAGATTTTGGTTTCGGGCAGTTACTGCGACTTTCCCCGCTTCGTTCAAATTTTGTAGAGTGCATGTTTACCGTGCCAACTCAATTCGAATCCCGTTTGTATTCTATTTTTTTCGGGCGGGATCCATTTTCGATTGGAATAAAATTCTATATACATCATTTTTTATATATACTTCCAAAAGCGCAACAAAGAATTCTGCTCCTTTATATGTATAATATGCTTTACAAATACAATGATCTCAAAATCACAAGGTTGAATTCAAAAAATTAAACCAAATTATGTTCTACTAAAATGTATGGATCAGTAATATCTACATATTAAATAACATAGATGCGCGTGAATTCATATGAGTATGCATGTTAGATAGATCAATTTTGGTTCGAGTATGGATTACATGTATCATCATCTCAAATTCAAATATTTGAATCCCTTTTATGTTCACTCCTTTCACGGCCATCTCTCTCGCATGCATGTTCCTTCATGTAGCTATCACTCTCTTTTCTCCAGCTCACCCGCACGCTCACTTCATGTTTCTCCTATCCTCGCAAACATGGTCTCTCGACGTCTCCCTCGAGAAGTGTCACACTCTCCCTATCATTATACATTACACGGTTTTCATTATCTCTCATGTCTCTACCGTTCTCTCGTATCACTAGGTACCTAAGCTTTCTTTTTCACCGCCACACACACAGTCTCCACTCATCTTTCACTTTGTGTATCTCTCTATGGGATTCTCTCACACACCCTATATGTCTCTAGATATGAATCATACCACTACAATTACTCTCTCTCTCTCTCCTGTAGAGACAACATTTGTTGCGGTCTCCTTTTCGTCTCCATTCCAGACTGACATTATTCATTTGTTTACCGATCAGACAAACTCCTGCCCCCCCTCTCTCTCTCACACACACACAACTCCTGCTTCCACTCCCCTTCCCGACTACCGTCACTCTCTCTCACACACAAAACGCTCGCTTTCACATCCCCGTCTCATATTTCTCTCACAAACATTTATCGACTAGCCTCTAGATAGGTTTATACACCCGCACACTCGTGCTTCCACTATCGCATACATGTCTCTCTCCCGCTCCTTGTATCTATGTAGAGTTTTCTTCCCTTCTTGAGACACACCCTCTCGATCGTGCACACACACACTATCGCCTCATTCTAAGCTGATACCTCTCGCACACACACTCTTTGTGTCTTTGTCACACATGCACTCCGTCCTCCTCCTCTCTCCCTCTCTCTCTCACACATGGGCTTTTTGCAACAACTAGCAAGATGCCCATGCGTTGCACGGAACATGAAGATGCATTTGTATGAGTAGTTTATCTTGTGGGAGAAAAGGATGAACAAGGGAAGGCCTTATTTGCAAGTGTGGAGAGGGGTGTGGGTATCTTTTTTGCAAAATTGCCATAGTTTCCTTCCTATCCATCAGATATAGATCGGACGGCCTATATTGCAGGATGGCAGGCACATGATCATCACCGACTATGCTTTTTATAAGAGTAGGGATAAAAAACAGAGTTGGTGATGATGGTGGGCCTGCCATCCTGCAATATAGGTCGTCCGATTTATATCCGACGGATAGGAACGAAACTATGGCAATTTACCCGCACTCCTCTCCACATTTGCAGATAAGGCCTTCCCTTGTTCATCCTTTTCTCCCACAAGATCTTGATGTTCCGTGCAACGCACGGGCATCTTGCTAGTAAGAGTAGAAATTAGACATATACCACTTCTCGAATCTTTAAACCAACAACATTTCTCCCTTATCTCATCAAAACCGCCAAAGGAATATATTTTGAGTGAAACATAACATTTTTTTAGTGATATATGTATTTCAAAACTAGACTTTTTTTTTCTATCAAATCGGTGAATATGTATTAATCTACTCAGATCGTGTGGCAACGCATTGGCACATTGCTAGTAGTTATTATAATTTTGTGGACACCACACAAACGGTGGAGTACATATACAAAGAGAAGAGGCGCACGGACGCAGTCGGTCTCTCGCTGTGTCGCACACATGAGTGTTATGTAAAGGCAACGTTAACAAATAAACCCTAAAACCCTAGGTGCACGATTGCTGCATTCGCGGGTACCGGGTACGTGGTGGAGCGCACCTTTGTAGGAATAGTCAGCTCGCGTGATAATTTGATCTGTAGGAGTTGATGGTTGGGACCACATGTGAACGACTTGGAGGTGGTGGCTCGCCAGTTGCCACAGATCGAGTAGCCACGTTTAAAATATCATTTTTTTAGCGGGGTTAAGAGTACTGATTTTCAATGGCGTGTTATAAGTACTAAGTAGTTTTTAGAACGATTGGTATGGAGCAAAAATGGAATTCATAGTTCTACCTACTACGTACATCCTTGGCGTATGGTTGTATAGGTTTATGTTGCGAGATGTTGAACCTGGTAGTTCTAGGGTAAATACTATGTTTAGATTTAGATGTTGGTTTTCAGTAATGAAAATCGGAAGGGGGAGACCCTTCTTTGATTTAAAAAAAACTACTACCTCCGTTCTGGTTTACTAGTCCCCATCGTTTTTGGGGTAAAGTTTGTCCATGAATTTTACTTGTAAAATGTGAATGGAAAACGAGATTTTGTTATATGCAAACAAAAAAGGACTGGAGGGGGTGATTGCTCTGACACGGACGCGACCTCTCATACCGCAGGCATTGAACCGGCGCGCCGGCCAAGAGGGCCCCACTCGCTGTAGGCCCGGCTGAACACGCCTCCTCGCCGCATGCAACTGGCTTCAGACTGCCTCGCCTGCCTTCATTGAATCAGCGCGTGTGCCGGCAACACGTCCTTCCGCGAGCCGGCCGGCATTTTAGAACACAAAAAGTGACCAAAATATAATTAATTACGCATGGTCTTGACTTGTTGTGCTCGCACTGGTAGCAGGAACTAGAGGTTTTTCTTTACTCATAACTCTCCTCAATTTTTTTTGGCTTTGAAGTGAATCATGGTTGTGGACATTATGTATGAATGTGGAGATATCTGTGAACATGAGTTTGATGTGGAAGTTGAACTTGGAATGTCGGGCTTGCGCGTGAACTATACCATGTCCAATGCTTCGTGCGTTATTGTTTGGAAAGTAATTGCTGTTACTACATGACCCAAAAAAAATTGTGCCACATCAGTAGGTGCACGGACATCACAATAGGCATGTTGACTGGATAAACATTTGAACCTAGCTACTATGAAGGAAATTTTGTATGGACAACAGTTTTAGATAGCAGGAGACGCCTAGCGTGCTCTGCCTCTGCTAGCTTATTTCTGGCTTCTTCCATCTCTTCTTTGGCATGGGTGAAGAGAGCATCTGATTGCTCTTTTCGCTTGTTCAGGAACTCAGCTACATTCTCAAGGGCTGCTGCACGCTTTCTTTCAGCCTTTACTAGAGCCACGAGGACAAGAACAGCTGACGACTCCACCTGGCTTGTGTGTAATCCAGCATCATCTGGGAATTTGCACCTTGTGTCTAATCCAACATCATTAGGGAACTGGCACCTTGTGTGTAATCCAGCCTCATTCTGGAAACATGATCTCGAGGTTGACCATACTTCCCTCTTCGCAGGAACTGCATCCTGACATGAAGTTACTTCTTTTTTAGATAATTACTCAGAGCAACCCAGATCCATTTAGTAGAAGCTAGATAAACATAACTGGGAGAAGTGAATTCAAAAGGAAAAAAATATAAAAACAGACTACAAGGTGAGAACACCCACTTCCTACATCAAACTAAAAACGAAAGCATTAGGACGATTAAGACTCTTCTTATGACACATCGAAGAACATGAGGCTTAAGAGAAACAGAAACTACAACATATACACATCGAAGAACACGAGGCTAAACAAAAGTAATTGAAAGGGTGTTACTTACCAAAGCTCGTTTTACAGGTTCGGTGCAGCTCCTCTTTAACTTGCCACGCTCCTTGAAGTTGTCCCCAATATCCCGTGTTTGGTCTTCATTGCTCCTCTGCATGTTCGCACTCATGGTTTTTAAATCTCAACATGGCAAGAAAAATATACTACTAGTAATACTCGCGCATCTTGTGGGCAACATTAAAGCACTCGTCTGCCATGTTAGAGCATCTCCAACAGAATCGCAACACGCGGTGCTTTGAAAAAGCGTTTACAGTGCTGAGATCGAGAAGTAGAGATAGAGAGTAGAGGATAGTTCTCAGCATAGATAGATAAAAAATAGATTATTCAACTACTCCTCGTCATCTGACTCCTCCTCAGTGATGTCCTCCTCCAACGTCTGACTGTAGGCGTGAAGATACCGATCGTCGTCGGATTCCCAGGGCGACGCTGCTCCTAGCCTCATGTTGAATTGAGCGTCCGCTTTTCGCCTAGACTTGTCCTCGCGATAGGCGGCTCGCTCCGCCCTCCTCTTATCCCTCTCCGCCCTCCTTTGCTCGTAGAACTCGCGCTCGTTGATGATGTCAGGCGGGAAGCGTTGGCGCCACAGCGCCATGGCTTCCTTGTCCATCTTGGCGATGCCGAGACGGTGCTCCCGCCTCCGGTTGTCGCGACGATCCTCGTCGGTGATAAGCCGCAGCGGAGGCGCGAGTGCCTGTGCCCGCTCCCGCATCGGCACGTTGGGGAAGTTCAATGTTCTATGAGGCCACTGGAGGCGCCACGCTGCCGCATCATACACGCGGGCGGCCTCGTTGGTGGTGTCGAAATTGCCGAGGCCGAGGCGCATCCCGCGGAACCGGATCTCGGAGGAGAAGCCGCCGGAGGGGCGCGCGCGGACGCCGCGATATCCCCGAGTTTCTTGGCGACGCGGCGACATGGTGGCGCGGCGGCGGCGAGGCGAGAAAGAGCGGGGAGAAAGCAGTGGCGAGGCACAGAGCGGGGAGAGAGCGGTGGCAAGGCACAGAGCGGTGGGAGGGCATTGGATTTTATAAAGTGCGCCAGAAGCCGCGTGCCAAAACTAGCGCACGCCCGGCCGCTTTTTCCCCCGCGCGCGCAATCCTTTCCTGACATCTCTGCTATCTCTACTCTCTTCTCTACTGTTATATTTATTTTATATTTAATATTTATCTCTACTTCTCTACTCTCTAGTTTTTTCTCTACTTTTTCCCTACTCTTATAAAAAACAGAGTTGGTGATGATGGTGTTCCTACCATCCTGCAATATAGGCCATCTGGTTTATATCCAACGGATAGGAATGAAACTGTGGCAATTTTGCAAAAAGATACCCACACCCCTCTCCGCATTTGCAAATAAGGCATTCCCTCGTTCATCCTTTTCTCCCACAAGATAAACTACTCATACAAATGCATCTTGATGCGTGCAACACATGGGCATCTTGCTAGTTGTAAAAAACTATCCATCATTTGCCACACTACTGGTTGCAGATGAAATACCTACCCAAGCACAGCGCGATACAGGAGCGACGCACAATTACAAGCTGATATTCTGTTGGACAATGGAGGCTATAACCAATTACTTTTACGGGAACAATAGCACCCAGGAAATTTGAAGGGTAGGTATGAACAAAATTGGAACTGCACATGTACTGCTAAGTGATTCAATACACACATTACCAATCGAGGAGGAGAACGATGGTCGCGGCGGCCTCTGTAAGTAATGGTCGGCAACGGGAGTCAGTTCATTGTCCACGACGGTGGTGCTTCTGCGCTTGGCGTCGGCTTACGGGAAGCAGATCCGAGACCGTGGAAGACGGTGCCGGGGAAGAGGCTCCGTGTACGACGATGACGGTGGACCGGCTCCAGTGCGGCGTACGAGGTCGTTGATGAGGCAGATGCGCTGCGGTGGACGAGTGCGCCGATGTAGAAGGGGAGGATCACAAAGGCCGCGGTGCCGTGGAGAAGTCTATTTTGCGGTGGGGATAGAAAATGGGGAGTATTCAGGTATACTACTCTGGGTGTCGGGGTGGGGTTGGCTAGGTAGGGTGAACCTGAAGTTATGAAAACAGCCCCCTACCAACCGTCATCCGTAGGCCTATTCCGAAGGCTATGATGGTAACTTCCCACTACTCGAATCAGGGTCGTGGGAGATTTTCCCGCCGACCTCAAAATTTTGTGACACTGAACTCCCGGTGTGGCGTGTTGGGTGATTCGGCTAAGCAACTAGCGAGTAGTACTAGTAAACTCTGCATATTAGGTTTGACCAAAGTCAAACATCCTAAAGTTTGACCAAGTTTATAGAAAAATATAAACATTTACCATAACAGATATGTATGATGTGAAAGTACATTCAATAATGAATCTAATGGTATTTATTTGTTATTGTATATGTCAATATTTTTTGTTATAAACTTTCTGAGAGTTTACAAAACTTGACTTTGACCAATGCTAATACGCAGACTTAAATAAAAATGGAGGGTGTACACATTTGTTTTCTTAGTATGTAGTGAATTAATCATTTGTCGAAATTGTGAGATAAATATATTAGGCTACTGACTTCGAATGTAATGGTCTATACAATTCAATAGTTACAATCATTGTCGAATTCCAAGATGTATATGAGGTCTATAGTACTTCACAACATGCTCAAACTCGCATAATCCCAGTCAAATGACAATCAAAAGGCATTTCATAGTTATTACTTTGTAGGATGCAACAAAACCAACAATAACTCTACATCAGCCACCGATTCTGCTCCCTTTAACTGAATATGGCTTAATGATAGGCGCTCCCACCCCCACCCCGGCGATCGCCACCACCTCCGGTGATCTCTTCCCCTAGCCACCAAATTTCCTTTCCTCTCCATTAGATCTCTCCGGCGCTCTGAGATCTACATCATAATACCCATCTCCATGGGTTCTGTTGATGGATCCACCCTTGGCTTGGACTTCTCCAAGGGTCTGGTTTTTGCGGATAAGGTTTTTCAATCTACGGGCTTTCCGGTGCACCCCATGGATGATACAGGCTTCTTCACCATGGTAATTTCTTTTGGCCAGCACGATTTTCGTTTGAATGAGGATTCAGTGGCAGCGGCGCTTGAGGCGGCCATCGGAGGTTCTACCATTGAGTTTATGGTTTTTATGATCAAGGATAAGGTTTTTGGTTTTCAAGTTTCTTGCAAGGCTGTGGCTATGATCATTCTCAAGGTCCGTTCATTCTCTTGTGATCATTTTAAATGTTTCTTTCATCTTTGGGGTAATGGTGGCCCAAATTGGGGCCGTGAGTTCAAACTTTGGAAGTTGGAATGTGATGCTGAGTGGATCATTGTTAGTCCTTCCAAACGTCGAGCTGCCCTTGGCATGTTGGCTATGCACTCCAAACCCCTTAAGTCTTCGGTAAGATCATCTCATGCCCCTGTCAAGAAGCTTTGATTTTCAAAGTTCCAGAATTATCCTGCTTGTCGTGGTTATCGTTATCCGGCCACACAAAATTGCATTCAAACTAATGAAGATGCGGGGTACACGCTTTCTGTGCATGAGAGGGTGGTCATCCATCCCCCCCC